>NC_136430.1:180920000-180947500 GCF_052849685.1 Lactuca virosa
TAGAGGTGGGTTTATGGTCCTAGAATGAGTGTGTGGTCGCACACAAGGGTGTGTGGTCGCACACTTGGAGTGTGCTGCCGCACAAGGGTGTGTGTGGCTGTACACGGGTGTGTGAGGTCGTACACCCCTCAAAATGATGCCCAAATTGTCCATTCCAAGGTGTAACAAGGCTAGGGGCATGTCTACATTGAATATGAAAGCTAAACTCTCACTTTGGAGGGTGTTTTAGGGGTGTGCGGCCACCCTAAGAGGGTGTGCGGCCGCACTCACTTCCATACACGAAGAACATGTCGTTTTTGCACACATAGAGCTTGGATAGAGTGGTCTTTCATGGATTGTAAGCTAGAGGAAGAAGTACTCACGTTCTTGAAGCTTTGGAAGGTTCAAAGTTGGAGAAACTTGAGAGGAAATGATGTTGTGTGCTGCCAAGGTGCTAAAGGACTGAAAGGAAGGGGGCTACCCTTTATATAGGGGTAAGGGTGCTGCCCAAAAGTGAGTGTGATGCCAAGGGAGTGGGTGTGCGGCCGCACACCCATGTGTACGGCTGTACACTCCTCCAAGAGGTGTGTATGACCCGATTTTCTCACTATTCAACACTCTAACTCATTCCTAAACTCAACCTTGGTTATATACAAGCTTAGAACACTTAAATGAACCCTTAAATAGAACCAGAAATCAACAAAACAAGTTGAATATTGATTGAATTGACCAAGTGTACAAGATTGAAGTTTCCGGGTTGTCACATCATCCCCCCGTTAAAGGGAATTTCGTCCCGAAATTCAAGAATAAAGCACAGTCAAGAACTTGGAAAGAGATGGGGATACTTCTGCTTCATTGAATCCCCGCACTCCCAAGTGAATTCAGGACCCCGCTTGGTATTCCAGCGGACCTTCACTATCGGGATGCGACTCTGTTTCGTACGCTTGACTTCCCAATCCATGATTTCGACAGGTTCTTCCACGAAGTGTAGACCCTCGTCCAATTCGATCTCGTCGAGTGGAATCACAAGTGTCTCGTTGGACAGACACTTCTTTAGGTTCGACACGTGGAAGACAGGATGGACGTTGCTGAGTTCTCGCGGTAACTGTAGTTTGTATCCTAGCAAGGATCTCAAATGGTCCCATGTACCTTGGGTTTAGCTTTCCATGTTTTCCGAAACGTATCATGCCTTTCTAGGGTGAGACCTTCAGGAGGACGTAGTCACCAACCTGGAATTCCAAGGGTTTTCGTCTCTTATCGGCGTAGCTCTTTTGTCTATCCCGAGAAGCTTTCAGTCGCTCTTGGATTCGTACGATCTTTTCTGTTGTCTCTCGGATGTTTTCAGGTCCAGTGAGAGTACTGTCGGGGACTTGACCCCTGGCTAGCTGCGTGTCACCCACTTCAGCCCAACACATAGGGGATCTGCACTTGCGGCCATAAAGGGCTTCAAACGGCGCAACCTTGATGCTGGTATGATAGCTGTTGTTGTAGGAAAATTCGACCAAAGGAAGATGAGTGTCCCATGACATACCGAAGTCGATGACACATGCTCTCAACATATCTTCCAATGTCTGGATTGTCCTCTCACTCTGACCATCTGTTTGAGGATGATAAGCTGTGCTCATATCCAACTTAGTTCCAAGTGCCTTCTGAAGTGATTGCCAGAACCTTGAGGTGAACCTGCTATCTCGGTCGGAGATAATGGATACATGTACTCCGTGAAGGCGAACTATCTCTCGAATGTAGATCTGCGTGAGTCTCTCCATCTTGAAGTTTTCCTTGATTGGCAGGAAGTGGGCGGATTTAGTCAGCCGATCGACAATTACCCAGATGGCGTCGTGCCCACTCGGGGATTTGGGTAACTTAGTGATAAAATCCATTGTTATCATTTCCCACTTCCACTCAGGTATTTCTGGTTGCTGGAGTATGCCTGAGGGCTTCTGATACTCCACCTTTACCTTGGCGCAAGTCAAGCACTTGCTCACGAAGTTGTGTAATTGACCTCGTGTGTTTGGTTCCTTAGAGATAGTGTCTCCAGATTTTCAATGCAAAGACCACTGCTCCCAACTCTAGATCGTGAGTTGTGTAATTGACCTCGTGTGTTTTCAACTACCTCGAGGCATAGGCGATGACCTTTCCTCGCTGCATGAGCACACAGCCTAGGCCCTGATTAGATGCATCACAATAGACCACGAAGTCTTCCGTCCCTTTGGGCAGGGACAAGATAGGTGCGCTGCACAGGGCCTGCTTCAATGTTTGAAATGCAGTGTCTTGCTTGACTCCCCAACTAAAGGTTACACCTTTCTGTGTCAGGGTAGTTAAGGGCTTAGCGATTCTGGAGAAGTTCTGGATGAACCTGTGGTAATAGCCCGCGAGGCCCAAGAATTGCCGGATTTCTGTGGGTGTCTTAGGTGCAGACCAATTCTCTATCGCTTTGATCTTGGAAGGGTCCACGTGTATACCTTCCTTGCTAACCACGTGCCCAAGGAAATTCACCTTCCTGATCCAGAACTCACACTTTGAAAATTTTGCATATAGCTTTTCCGCCCTTAATGTTTCCAGCAACTGCCTCAAGTGCTGTTTATGATCGTTCTCACTACGAGAATAGACAAGTATATCGTCGATGAACACGATCACGAACTTGTCCAGGAAAGGGCGGCACACCCGATTCATCAGATCCATGAATACTGCCGGTGCGTTGGTTAGACCAAAGGGGATCACTACAAATTCGTAGTGTCCATAGCGAGTTCGGAATGCTGTCTTGGGCACATCATCCTCGTGAACTCGCAACTGATGGTACCCTGACCTTAGATATATCTTTGAAAAATAACTGGCTCCCTGAAGTTGGTCGAAAAGATCATCGATTTTGGGTAAGGGATATCGGTTCTTGATGGTCAGCTTGTTTAGTTCTCGGTAGTCAATGCACATCCGAAAGGATCCATCTTTCTTTTTCACGAATAAGATCGGAGCTCCCCAAGGTGAGGAACTCGGCCTTATGAACCCTTTGCTGATCAGCTCATTGAGCTGGCTGGATAGCTCTTGCATTTCTGCCGGCGCTAAACGATAAGGAGATTTACCTACAAGAGTAGCTCCAGGGATTAAGTCGATACGAAACTCGACTTGACGCTCGGGAGGAATTCCTGGGAGGTCTTCAGGGAAGACATCAGGGAAGTTGCAGACTTCGGGAAGACTCTCGAGGTCTTTACCTTTTTGTGTCTCATCAACAACATGAGCCAGAAACGCATGGCATTCCTTCCGCATGTACTTCTGAGCTTTGATGCATGAGATGATACGAAGGTTCGAGCTAAGCTTATCTCCGTAAATCATGAGGGTTTCACCAGAGGGAAGATTGAGACGGATAGCTTTCTCGAAACAAAGAATATCAGCACGATTGGAGCTCAACCAGTCCATGCCGATGATGACATCAAAGCTCTTGATGGACACCAGCATAAGATCGATGGGAAATGAGTGATTGTCTAGGGTAAGAGTACAGCCTATGAATATGTCGTTAGCGCTCTCTTTCTTTCCATTAGCCATTTCGATGGTGAACATTTCGGTTAAAGGTTGGGATTTACATTTGATTAGATGCTTGAATGCATGACTAACAAAACTCCTCTCCGCACCAGAATCGAAAAGAATGCATGCATAAGAGTTGTCAAGGAGGAACGTACCCGTAACAACGGTAGGATCAGCGACCGCTTCCTCCTGGCCCATTGCCAAAACTCTTCCTGAATTGCCGCCAGTTGCTGCCTTGAGGCAGTTTCTCCTGAAGTGCCCAACCTCTCCACATCCATAACAAGATTGACCCGCACCTGCTCCCGCAGTCTGGTTGGTTGGTTGTGCTGGCACCTTGCAGTATCGAGCCGTGTGACCCTTCTTCCCACAGCTGTTGCAACTCAACTCACGGCAGGGTCTGTGATGATGGAAGTTACACTTGTTGCACAAAGGTAGTTTCCCAGCATAAACACTGGTAGGAGCTTGGGTGGTTGGAACAGCAGTGGGGGTAGCAGTAGGAGTAGTAGCAGCGTGGACTGTCACTGTTTATTGCTTCTTGGAGGGCTCCTGAGGATACTGGCCCTTGTGTTTGTTCCATGATTTCTTCTTCTTCCCACCACTTTCCTTCTGTGGCTCGGAAACAGCTGCCTCCTCATCTAGATCAACCCCATTATCGATCAGAACCTGCGCCAGATCCTTGGCGCTCTCAAATGTAGTCGGTCTAGCAGCCAAGACATTTCCTTTGGTTGGTTGTGTCAGTCCCCAGATGTACCTCTTGATTTTCTTGCTTTCCGGGGTGACCATTCCCGGACAGAGAAGCGCCAGATCACAAAATCTAGCAGTGTAGGCAGCAATGTCAGAACCCTTCATCTTCAAGTTCCAAAGTTCGTGTTCCAACTTTTGCACCTCGCCCCTCGGGCAGTATTCAGCCAGCATGAGTTCCTTCAGTCTTTCCCAACCGATGTCATTAGCCACTGGCAGGGTTAGGGTTTTGACTCGACCATTCCACCAGGTCAAAGCTCTGTCGGTGAAGGTGCAGGCGGCGAACTTCACCTTGTTTGCTTCACAACAGGCGCAAATTTCGAAGATGGATTCGATCTTCTCGAACCATCGAGTCAGCGCGATGACTCATCCGTTTTCGTCGAAGGACTTGGATTTTGCGGTTATGAAGTCCTTGTAGGAACACTCCTTTTGTTGTCCCTGACTTCCGTCTTGTCTTTGGGGGTCGGTTACACCTCCAGCCCCACCAGAGTTCACTTGTGCCATTACTGCGGTTACAGCGGCGGTAACTACTGCCTGGAACATGACGGGGTCGAACTGGGGTGGTGGTGGTGGCGGCGGAGTGTCGTTCTTTCTGTTGGGTCGTGGTCGAGGAGGCATCTTCTTCTAGAAACAATCAGGAAGAAGAGGATGGTAAGTCCTCAAGATATATGAAACATGATATATCTCATCCTGATAATGAAAGCATTCTACCAAGCGATAAGCACAGGAAGGTTACTAATGCAAGAAGGTTATCGCTACGGAATAGATAGGTAGCAACACTAAGAATGAATCTTTTCATTGAATTTGGCTCTAGCAAAATACTCCTATAGTATTTTATGATGAAAGTTTTTGGTAAGTTTTAGGCCTGCTGTAACACCACCGTCACTCCCAAGCACATGTTGGTCATGTTTTGACTGAATATAGTTGATCAGACTATATTCACCCGAAACATGATTGCGTAACTGCCCAGGTTTGACCGCAGTGTCCCAACATCCAAATACTTTTTGTGTTGTTCCACTAATGACACGAATTCTGTTATGTATGCATGCTCGTATACTTTTTTATAAAAATACTTATTTATTTATTTATTTTTGAAAGTATACTTTTAGTGTAGAGAACTTAGGCCCCTTTAGCGTTTATAGTTGTATACCATGTAAGGTTCGGTATACTAGTTCGCTATAAACAAGGGCTTTGATACCAATCTTGATGGGTTTTGACCATTCTAACACTCCTATGGTGTACATGCAACCCTAGAAACCTTGGATCTATGTTTGACTATGATACATGCAAATAATTATTTTTCCAAGGTTCTTATCCTATCTAGCATGGCATGGGGAACTTGAATCAAATAAAGCTAGTAGAATTACTTACCTTGTAGTAGTAGTTGATTGCTTGGAGTTTGAGAGCCTAGCACCAATAATGTGGATGCCTCAAATGGAAGTCACAAATCACCACAAACTTGGAAACTTGAGAGAATAGTCACAAACTTCTTGAAATCAGCCCTCTTAGTTTACACACATCAACTAGTGTAATTTCAAGAACCAAAGCCTCCTTTATATAGTGTGGTGGATTAGGGTTACATCCATGTAAACCCTAATACCCATGTATTTTCATTTCTATGAGATCCATGGGTTAAAGCTCCATGGAGTATCCATGGACTTTCCATACAAGCCTAGCCTATTCCAAATAAGCATTAGCCCACACTATATAAATACAAGAGCCCATATTTAATTAGTCATACTCTTGATCTCTAAATTAATTCTAAATTAATTATAGATCAACACTAATTAAATAATATGATTTTATATTAATATATTAGAACTTATAATATATTAATAAATCATAACTTATACTATTCTCAAAAGATTATCCGTAAATTGTTCGGGTGAAGTGCAACCCAAATGGACCATGCCGGGTCGGGTCAAGTACATACCAAATATAGTTATGGACTTAGACACTATATCCAACAGTCTCCCACTTGGATAAGTCTAATAACTATAGTTGCAAGTATGACTTCAGGAACCGTTCAGCAATCGTAGCTCTTTAAACTCTGTTGAACTATGAAGCGCCATTTTAGATAATTGATCATATAATCCTCTGTTCTAGATATCAGCCGGACAAATACGTGGAACATGGTCTTGCTTATTGTCCAGCATTTGTTTCCCGATTTCCGATTTGTTTGACATAGAACTTAACTGAACACATCAATTTAGTTCTGACCGGGCCCGGTACATAGGTCAAAACAAAATCATCGAGGGGCCCAGATATCGCTTCTAATCCTAGAAGGAACAGATAAACTTCGACTCATATGTTTGCTCTACTACTTGTTGAATTACACACAAAATCACGGTTTATAACATCGAGTTACCAATGCGTTCTCGTGCAATCAATGCATAACCAACTCATAGGCAACAAATCATATCTCTAGGTTTGAAGACTTATATGATATTACCGTCTCACGATCACTCGAGATAAATTCCATGAAGTGATACAAGTGAGCGTGGGTTGAATCCAATACTCAGAACTTATGAGCACTCATGAGTGCTGTAGCCCCGCTTTGTCTAACATCTTAGACCTCTACAAGCCAACCCATGATAGTCTTGATTCATATCTACTTCCAACATATGACCGACTGTGGAGAGTTTGAATAATATGATATAAACCATAACATAATTATTCTGGAAGTCAAAACATGCAAAAAGAAATAATAGTAAACGATTGACAAGAGATAGCAACACTTTACTCATAAATTACAGCTTTTATTTATCATCAAATGTCAATTACATTTTACAAATTTCAAGATTATCTAACTACTAAAACTAATATCATCCTTCAGCCCTATGCTCCGAGCATGCTGGAGATGCTTAGCCCGAGTCAGTCCCTTCGTGAGGGGATCTGCTGGGTTCTCATCCGATGATACCCTCTTTGCCACGAGGATTCCTTCTTCTATTCGATGTCTGATGAAGTGATATTTTCTGTCAATGTGTCTGGATCTCCCATGATCTCTTGGTTCCTTGGCTAAGGCAACCACAATATTGCTGTCACAGAAAATCTCCATTGGCTCCTTTATAGCTGGTACAACTCCAAGGTCTCCGATGAAGTTTTTTAGCCATATAGCCTCCTTTGCTGCCTCGCTTGCTGCTATATACTCTGATTCACAAGTGGAATTAGCTACTGTCTCCTGCTTGGAACTTTTCCAAGTAATTGCCCCTCCGTTTAGAGTAAAGACCCAGCCCGACTGAGAGCGGAAATTTTCCCTGTCATTCTGAAAGCTAGCATCACTGTACCCTACAACTCTCAAGTCCTCACTGCCACCGAGGGTAAGGATCCAGTCCTTAGTCCTCCGTAGGTACTTGAGGATATTCTTTACCACAGTCCAGTGTGCCTTGCCAGGGTTCCCCTGATACCTGCTAACCATGCTCAAAGCAAAGGCTACATCAGGTCGAGTACACGTCATAGCATACATGATCGATCCTACAGCTGAAGCATAAGGTATTCGACTCATTTCTGCTATCTCAGCCTCAGTACTAGGGCTTTGTGTCTTACTCAATCTGGCGTTACTCTGGATGGGTAACTCTCCTTTCTTGGAGTTATGCATGTTGAACCTTTTCAACACTTTGTCCACATAGGTGCTTTGACTAAGTCCAATTAGTCTTTTACTCCTGTTTCTCAAAATCCTTATCCCTAGGATATAGGCAGCTTCTCCAAGGTCCTTCATAGCGAAACACTTCCCAAGCCAGGACTTTACTTCCTGCGGGGTTGGGATGTCATTTCCTATGAGTAGTATGTCATCCACATACAGTACCAAAAAGCTGACTATACTCCCACTAGCCTTGATATAGACACAAGATTCATCTTCACTCCTTGAAAAGCCAAATTCTTTGACTTTCTCATCAAAGCAAAGATTCCATCTGCGAGGTGCCTGTTTTAATCCATAAATGGATTTCTCGAGCTTACACACTCTACTGGGGTACTCTGTACTGACAAAACCCTCTGGCTGAACCATGTAAACATCTTCAGCCAACTTTCCATTAAGGAAAGCGGTTTTGACATCCATTTGCCATATTTCATAATCATGAAATGCAGCAATGGCTAACAGAACCCTAATAGACTTAATCTTGGCCACTGGTGAAAAGGTCTCATCATAATCAACTCCCGGAGTTTGAGAATAACCCTTTGCAACCAGTTGTGCCTTATAAGTGTGTACATTACCATCCATGTCGGTCTTCTTCTTGAAGATCCATTTGCACCCAACTATCTTACGATCAGGTACATTGTCAACCAAGTTCCAAACTTGATTGTCATACATGGACTGTATCTCGCTATCCATAGGCTCTTTCCATTTAGCAGCCTCAGGGCCTGCCATGGCTTCCGTGTAGCTGTTAGGCTCATCCAGATTTACCAGTGTGTTATCACTGATAAGTGTCTCACCTTCTGCAGTAATATGAAAACCATAATAATGCTCAGGTGCATTCCTAACTCTGGTGGAACGCCTCAGAGGTATAGATTCTTCAGTCGGCTCAACAGGAGTTTCCTCCTCAGGTTGAGGGCTAGGGTTTGAGGTTCCTTCACCACTTGACTCTTGAATTTCCTCAAGGTCAATTTGCCTCCCACAGTCTCCTTGGCTCATGAATTCTCTCTCTCGAAAGAATCCTCTTCTTGCTACAAAGACCACATTATCACTGGGTCTGTAGAAGATGTAACCAAAGGATTTCTGTGGGTAGTCGATGAAAACACACCTTTCGCTTCGGGGTTTGAGCTTATCGTGAGTCTCGCGTCTCACGAAAGCCTCGCAACCCCAAATCTTGATGTGGTCTAGATTGGGAACTTTTCCAGTCCACACCTCGTGAGGTATTTTGGCAACCTTCTTTGTACGGACTAGATTAAGGATATGGGCGGCAGTCTCTAAGGCATACCCCCAAAATGAGATTGGTAGCGAAGCTCGACTCATCATGGAACGAACCATGTCCAACAAGGTCTGATTGCGCCTCTCAGCTACACCATTCAACTGTGGTGTCCTAGGAGGTGTCAATTGTGAGACAATCCCACATTCCTTAAGATAGTCAAGGAACTCAGTACTAAGATACTCACCACCACGATCGGATCGAAGCATCTTAATGTTCCTGCCCAACTGATTCTCCACTTCTTGCTTAAACTCTTTGAGTTTCTCAAAGGTTTCTGACTTATGCTTGATTAGGTAGACATATCCATATCTACTAAAATCATCAGTAAAAGTCACATAGAACCGATTAGCATCTCTTGTGGCGGTTCTGAAGGGTCCACACACATCCGTGTGTATGAGGTCCAACAAACCTTCACCCCTAGCACAAGTGCCAGTAAAAGGTAACTTTGTCATTTTACCAAGCAAACAAGATTCACAACTATCATCTGACTTTAGGTCAAATGACTCCAAGACTCCATCCTTTTGGAGTTGGCCTATGCGTTTCTTGCTTACATGTCCAAGACGACAATGCCATAAGGATGCTTTATCTAAGCTAGTGGAAGAGTTAAT
Source organism: Lactuca virosa (assembly GCF_052849685.1). NCBI lineage: Eukaryota > Viridiplantae > Streptophyta > Magnoliopsida > Asterales > Asteraceae > Lactuca > Lactuca virosa. The sequence continues at coordinate 180,929,749 of NC_136430.1, forward strand.
ACACAATACATTATTTCCTAGATTATCTACAACAGATACAGTTTCATACACGCCATCACAAGGTAATGCTTTAAAATAAAGAACATTATTAAAGAAAGCATCAATACTACCATTATTATTATCAAAATAAAAGGTAAAACCTTGTTTATACAATGCATGAAAGGAAATAACATTTCTTGCCATTTCTGGCGAATAATAACATTTATTCAAATCTAATGTAAACCTACTATTTAGCACTAAGTGATAAACTCCTATCTTGGTGACAGGTGAAGCTTTCCTGTGACAACCGTCAAATTTCGGTCAAGTCAAAGTCAAACAAAGTCAACAAGTCAAACCGGTCAACTCCAATAACCCTTGTATGTTAGGGTTTACGTTATGTAATCACTATACAATTCGCTATTTGAATGAGAAATCATCATTTGGAAAGTTCATGTGTTTGATTTTCCTTAGCCTTAACAATGCTAAACAATGAACCAAAGCGATAAAACACTATTTCACAATCATTGAGATTGTGTACGACACTAAAACACGGTTTAACGGGGTTTACGAACCTTGCGTTGTGAAGCCGGACACTAAAATTAATCACAAACGAAACCTCTCTAAATCGTTTTCACTCTATCTCTTTCTATTTGAAATCTCTCCCAAATCTCTCTCAAAAGTTACTTTAACTTTTTGTAATCATTTGGGTCATATCGACCCTTAACCGGGTCAAAAATCGCTTGAAACTGGGTAAAAACGGGTAAAATAGCCTTAAGGACCTGGAACTGAAGCTTTAGGACCGAAGCCTCTCATCCGAGGCCTCGGATCCGAAGCCTCTCATCAGGACCGAAGCTGAAGCCTCTCAGGAGACCAAATCCGAAGCCCTCAGACAGCAGCCTCGCATGCGAGGGTCCGAAGTCTCGGCCCCCATCCGAGATGCCTCGCAGACGGCCCCTTTTTACCGGTTTTTCGACTACGACTTCGTTTTAACTCCGTTTTTCATTATTTTAACGTGAGATTTTCACCCAAAACTTTATTTTATAAACTAAGGCCCCAAAATATATAAATCTCCAGGGTTTTTATAAAAATATATTAAAAGAATTAGTGGTTGAACTAATTATTGAGGGAATATTTGCTTTTCCTTAATTTATGGCAAAAGCAAACCACCACCACCTCACTCTATGATCAGCCACTATTTCCCACTACCCCTTGTCTCCTTAGTGGACCTTTACACCCAATCTCCAGCTCTTCCCACGTTCTAAGAGCTGGAGGATTGATCCTCTCTCCTCATTCTCCATAAAGTTCTTTCATTCTACACTTAGCAACCAAAGGACACTCTCCAAAATTCTCTCATCTTTTCTCTCAACTTCAAGAACTTCAAGGCTTTCTTCATGGATTTATTTCTTCAATTAGTAAGTATCTTCATCATTCATATAATTATTACACTCCATTCTACTCAAATCATTGATATCTTACACAAATTCCATCTTATTCGGTGTTAGATTCTCGAATCATCAAGACATCTTCTTAGTGTTCTTGGGTTGAAGACTTCCTCTCTCTCACTTTCATCTACTGAAACCACATAAGGTGAGTTCATACCCCTACATTTACATGTTTTTCTTAACTTTTAAGGGGGGAATACAAGTAAAATCATTAAGAACACAATTAAACGTTTTCTATCAGATTACATCAGAAAAGATGAACTTCGATCACGGACTGTTTTGGTCAACTTAAATATTTTAGTTTTCAAAACTGTTCCAGGTGCAAGTAGTTCAAACTCTTAGCTTTAAAATGACTACTTGCACATCTCCATATGATTTTTCTACAATTTATGGTGAGTTTTACAAAACTGCCTGTCATTTCAGAGGCAAACCCGGACCAGTCTGTGATTATGAACACTTTCACCTCTGTTAGAGATCACTAAAAATCATGATAAAATTTACGAACAAACTAGACTCATATTCCAAACTCTCAGAATTTGCGGATTTGGATTTAGAGCTTTGATGATTTTTCTATAAATTTTCTAAGAACAGTAACAGAAACTGTATTCAACGAAAAGTTGCTGTCAATTTCATTTCACCGTGTAACATGTTGAGCAAGGTGTATATCTTTATGTGATTATATGTTATTGCAATATATGACATTTTATCTTAATATTTAGACACACATCAGTTTACAAATGGATTTGGACATATAAAATATAAAGAATAACAAGTGATTATAATCAAAGTACAACCGATACATTCAAACATTTAATAAACTATTTTGAATATAGTTTGCATACATTACTACATACTACCCTTGGTTGATAAACTATAATAGGTATAGTTTATGATACATTACATAACACATACATTTAAAAAATGTACATTTATACAAAGGATATTTTCATTAAGCAAGGTACGGTCATACGGTACCAAGTTTTCATAACACGTAATTCCGTTAATGACTTTTTGATACATTTACTTCAAATTACCATTAAGTCCTGTATTGTAAACAGAGTCTCCTTGAGGGAGAGCGTGATAGTTGTGTATAGATCTATATTGGGTTTGACAAACCCACACCTAAACTGCATGCAACAGTTAGACCGATAGGTCTGGGGTGACAAATGTCATAACATTTCCGACGCCTGAAGAACGTCGTTTTAGGCAACCTTGGTCATAGTATGGTTATAATAAACTCACATAAAGTATTAATAAACATTGGAATTTACGAGAACTTCATTAAAATTTAACGAGTTTATGTCGATCTAAACTTGCATTGTTTTACTATAAATATGACAAATTACTTGTACATTTCGGTCTTTGGGTTTTAAGACTACATTTACACGTTAAGGAAAATATTGGATTTTCTAACACAAATACTACTTTTACAAACGAAAGGCTTTTAATAATACCAAACAAAAGCTTATGAACTCACCAACCTTTGTGTTGACACTTTTTCAAACAACTTGTATTCTCAGGAAATCATTAAACAGGTAACCAAGTGCTTTTGAGGATGGGGCGCTAAGGCGTCTACTATTTCATATTTTGTCAACATATTGTAATTGATTCGTAAACATGTAATTCATACAATGATGTCACTTTTTCAATTATATATATGTTGGTTGTGTTTGCTTCAATTACTATTACAATTTTTGTTATGATACTATACATGAAGGCCTCCACCCCCGGACGTTTCCGCCATCCTTGGTTTGGGGGTGTGACAGATTGGTATCAGAGCACAGTTTATAGTGAATTAAGTATATCAAACCACATAAGATATACAAACTATAAACACAATTGGGACTAATAGTCTCTGATTTGTGCATTTTTCAAATAAATATACTCTTAAAAAAATAAATGATTTTCTTGATTAAAGTATACATACATACATTACATGCTCGCATGGTATCATAACTAGCGAAAACATAAAGCAAAAGAAGAAGAGTCGAACATTTTGAGTATGCCTTAGTATATGTGGATTAAATCTGGGAAGGATATAGCCTGATCAACTATATCTGTCCGGGAATTGACTTGCATATACCGGGGGATGGTCAGGATGGGCAACAAATCTAACAAACCTAATAACACACTACAAAGGATACTTTAAGAACTCAAAACTAAACATTTACAAATACTATAGGAGTATTTTGTGTTACTATAATAAATTATCTGAGAATTAAATAGGTCTTTATTTATAGATCAATAGCTGCTAAGTGGATGCGCTAAGGTCATATGTAACTAAGATGCTATAGACTTAGAATTTATGTATCTTTGTTTCACTTCCTGTCCTTGTTTGGTTGTGGTCTTGGAGTTAGGGTCATCTATTCGAAGGACTATTATATCTTAATCACATATGACGGGTATGCACTTTGCAACTAATTAAGTTACCGATAAAGATCATTTTAAAATATAATATATTAATTATGTCCCGACTAAATTAGTATATGTGAAACTTTTACAAACAGTCATATACTTGGAAACAAGGAAACTCAAATAAAATATTTTATACTTTCATTTTACCTCATAACCCAATGTATTGGGTAAATTAAAAGTATAAAATCGTATGTATCGTAAACATACTGGAAAACAACGTAATAATATACTTTATGTATACAAGATTTCTCTCTCTATAAATATACTTTTACTAAAAGTACATTGGTTTATGACTTATGACAGAACCATGCCGCCAAGGAGAAGACCAAGACCTTCCGGCAACACAGCAACACCTCCTCCGTCGCTGCCTCCACAGTTTGATCCTGCGATGTTCCAGGCTGCAGTAACAGCAGCCGTAGCGGCCGCAATATCGCAGATAGGGACAAACGGAGCTGGTGGTTCTGGATCGGGTGCTACAAACTCTAACCACGGAGACAGTACGTGGCGTGCAAGAGAGTGTTCCTACAAAGACTTCATCAATGGCAAACCCGACAACTTCAATGGGAGCGGGGGAGTTATCACTTTAATGCAATGGTTTGAAAAGACTGAAGTAGTCTTTCAAGTGTGCTCTTGCCCCGAAGCGAGCAAAGTTAAGTTCGCAGCCTTCACTTTCACCGGCCGGGCCCTTACTTGGTGGAACTGTCGGATTAATTCACTTACTCTCGAAGTGGCTAGCTCCATAACCTGGGCAGAACTAAAAACGTTGATGATGAAGGAGTACTGCCCGAGAGGTGAGATTCAAAAGCTGGAACAAGAACTTTGGAACCTCAGGATGACGGGCTCCGACCTTGAAACCTACACCACCCGATTCAATGAATTGGCTCTCCTCTGCCCAACAATGGTTACTCCGGAGGAGAAAAAGGTGGAGCGATACCTTTGGGGACTGTCTCCCCAAGTGTAAAGTAGTGTCCTGGCTTCAAGGCCAACTACTTTTGACAGTGCCAGAGAGCTGGCACAACAACTTGTTGACCACCGAGCCGGTCATAATACTACAACCACCACCACTGATCAATCAAAAGGGGGAAACAACAAAAGGAAGTTCTGGAACCAAAAGAAGAGCCAACCAGCACAGGACCCCGCTAAGAAGCAACAAACTGTTGCTGTCCATGCTGCCACTAATGCTGCCACTACTGCACCACCGAAGCCATATGCTGGAACCCTACCCAAGTGCAACAAGTGCAACTTTCACCACAATGGTGCTTGTAGGGAGATGCACTGTATCAACTGCGACAGGAAGGGGCACACTGCTCGTTTCTGTTAAGCGCCGACTCGACCAATCAACCAAGTCGCCAGTACGGGGGCAACCCGAACCTGCTACAACTGTGGAGACGCAGGTCACTTCAAAAGAAACTGCCCCAAAGCACAAGCCCCTAATGCTGGTGGAGTAGGAAGAATCCTGGCAATAGGACATGGGGAAGCAGTTGAGGATCCCGCGGTGGTTACCGGTACGTTTCTCCTCAATAACTCTTATGCATGCGTACTATTCGATAGTGGAGCGGAGAGGAGTTTCGTGAGCCACCAATATAAACAATTACTTGAACAAAATCCCCAATCACTAAAGGATACTTATGTAGTATAAATGGCAAATGGGAAAGTAGAACGCACTAGCGATATATACTCAGAGTGTACTCTCACACTAGACAACCATACATTTAAAATTGACCTGATGCCGGTCACCATAAAAAGCTTCGACGTAATCATCGGGATGGATTGGTTAGTTCCTCACCGTGCCGACATTCTATGTTATGAAAGGGCCGTTCGCCTCAATCTACCAAATAACGAAACCCTTCTCATCTATGGTGACAAACCTAGTGCGAATTTACAAATCATCTCATGCATCAAAGCCCAAAAGTATCTCCGGAAGGAGTACCACGCCTTCTTGGCCCACGTAGTAGACAAGAAACAAGACGTGAAAGACATCAAAGACATCCCCGAAGTGTGTAACTTCCCGGATGTGTTCCCAGAAGATCTTCCTGGTGTACCACTCGCACGACAAGTCGATTTCAGAATTGACTTAATACCCGGAGCTACCCCCGTAGCCAGAGCTCCATACCGCCTCGCACCAACAGAAATGCAAGAGTTGTCCAGTCAGTTGAACGAGCTTTTGAGCAAAGGGTTCATCAGACCAAGCTTCTCACCTTGGGGAGCACCAGTCCTTTTTGTAAAGAAGAAGGACGGATCCTTTCGCATGTGCATCGACTATCGGGAACTAAACAAACTCACCATCAAGAACCGATATCCTCTACCCCGAATCGACGACCTTTTCGACCAACTCCAAGGAGCAAATTTCTTCTCAAAGATCGACCTAAGGTCAGGTTACCATCAGCTACGAGTTCAAGAAGAAGATATTCCCAAAACTGCATTCAGAACTCGCTATGGGCACTACGAGTTTATGGTGATGTCCTTCGGTTTAACAAACGCACCTGCGGTATTCATGGACCTAATGAATAGAGTGTGTCGACCCTACCTAGACAAGTTTGTAATCGTATTCATCGACGATATCTTGATCTACTCGCGAAGCGAAGAAGAGCATCGCCTTCATCTACGCCAAGTGCTAGAGACACTAAGAGCGGAGAAGCTTTATGCTAAGTTCTCTAAGTGTGAATTCTGGATTAGAGAAGTTGATTTCCTTGGCCATGTGGTAAGTGAGAAGGGCATACATGTGGATCCCTCCAAGATCAAGGCAATCGAGAATTGGTCAGCACCCAAGACGCCAACCGAAATTCGACAATTCCTTGGGCTTGCTGGCTACTACCGAAGGTTTATACAAAGCTTCTCCAAGATTGCGAAACCACTCACCACCTTGACGCAGAAAGGTGTGATATTCAAGTGGGAAAATAAACAAGAAACTGCTTTCCAAACGTTAAAACAAGCCCTATGCAGCGCACCGATCTTGTCTCTCCCAGAGGGAACTGAAGACTTCGTAGTGTACTGTGATGCTTCGAATCAAGGCCTCGGATGTGTGCTCATGTAGAGAGGGAAGGTTATCGCGTATGCATCAAGACAGCTTAAGACGCATGAGGTTAATTATACTACGCACGACCTGGAATTAGGAGCAGTAGTATTCGCTTTGAAGATCCGGAGACACTACCTCTACGGCACGAAATGCACTATCTTCACTGATCACAAAAGTCTTCAGCATATCCTCAATCAGAAAGAGCTCAACATGCGACAGAGGAGATGGGTAGAGTTGCTGAATGACTACGAGTGCGAAATTCGTTATCATCCGGGCAAGGCCAATGTAGTGGCCGATGCTCTAAGCAGGAAGGAGTACTCGGGCCGCCGAGTAAAATCCTTAACAATGACAATCCATTCCCACCTGACCATACAAATCAAGGAAGCTCACCTGGAAGCTTTGAAACCAGAAAATGTGGCAGGAGAGACATTAAGGGGAATGGATAAAAACTTAGAAGTCAAGGATGATGGAGCACGTTATATCATGAACCGGATTTGGACACCGAAGTTCGGTGGACTCCGAGACGTCGTCATGAATGAAGCACACAAGACTCGATACTCCATCCATCCCGGGTCGGATAAGATGTATCTGGACCTCAAGAAATTATACTGGTGGCCGAACATGAAAGCTGAGATTGCTACCTATGTGAGCAAGTGTCTGACTTGCGCCAAGGTCAAAATCGAATACCAAAAACCATCCGGGCTATTACAACAGCCGGATATACCTGAGTGGAAGTGGGAACGAATAACCATGGACTTCATAACCAAGCTGCCTAAGACATCGGGCGGGCTTGACACCATATGGGTAATCGTAGACAGATTGACCAAATCAGCACACTTCCTACCGATAAAAGAAACCGACAAGATGGAGAAACTGACTAGAACGTACATCAAAGAGATTGTACGACTCCATGGTGTGCCGATATCCATTATCTCCGATAGAGATAGTAGATTTACCTCACGGTTTTGGCAGTCTCTACAAAAATCATTGGGAACTAGGCTTGACATGAGTACGGCCTACCACCCACAAACCGACGGACAGAGCGAACGAACCATTCAAACGTTGGAAGACATGTTAAGAGCTTGTGTGATAGACTTCGGTAAAGCATGGGATACCCATCTACCGCTTATCGAATTCTCCTACAATAACAGCTATCATACTAGCATCAAAGTCGCTCCATTCGAAGCTCTTTACGGTCGCAAATGCAGATCACCCCTGTGTTGGGCTGAGGTGGGGGATTCACAGCTAGCTAGAGGGCAAGTCTCTAATAGCACCCTCACTGGACCTGAAATCATAAGGGAAACCACAGAAAAGATCGTTCAAATTCGAGAAAGACTGAAAGCGTCTCGCGATCGGCAAAAGAGTTACGCAGACAAACGACGCAAACCCTTGGAATTCCAGGTGGGTGATCGTGTACTACTAAAAGTTTCCCCTTGGAAAGGAATGATACGATTCGGCAAACGCGGGAAACTAAATCCAAGGTACATCGGGCCATTCGAAATCCTTGCTAGGATTAGGCCAGTAGCATACAAACTTCGATTACCTCAGGAACTCGACAAAGTACATCCCACATTTCACGTGTCGAACCTAAAGAAGTGTTTGTCTGATGAGACACTCGTAATACCACTCGACGAAATCGAAGTTAACGAAAGTCTCCACTTCGTGGAGGAACCAGTAGAAATCATGGATCGAGAGATCAAAAGAACAAAGCAAAGTCGTATTCCCATTGTGAAGGTCTGCTGGAACGCTAAACGAGGACCCGAATTCACCTGGGAACGCGAGGATCAGTTGAAACAAAAGTATCCACATCTCTTCCCAAACTCTTGAAATCCCAGTCAAAATGAAAATTTCGGGACGAAATTCCTTCTAACGGGGGGATGATGTGACAACCGTCAAATTTTGGTCAAGTCAAAGTCAAACAAAGTCAACAAGTCAAACCGGTCAACTCCAATAACCCTTGTATGTTAGGGTTTACGTTATGTAATCACTATACAATTCGCTATTTTAATGAGAAATCATCATTTGGAAAGTTCATGTGTTTGATTTTCCTTAGCCTTAACAGTGCTAAACAACGAACCAAAGCGATAAAACACTATTTCACAATCATCGGGATTGTGTACGACACTAAAACACGGTTTAACGGGGTTTACGAACCTTGCGTTGTGAAGCCGGACACTCAAATTAATCACAAACGAAACCTCTCTAAATCGTTTTCACTCTATCTCTTTCTATTTGAAATCTCTCCCAAATCTCTCTCAAAAGTTACTTTAACTTTTTGTAATCATTTGGGTCATATCGACCCTTAACCGGGTCAAAAATCGCTTGAAACTGGGTAAAAACGGGTAAAATAGCCTTAAGGACCTGGAACTGAAGCTTCAGGACCGAAGCCTCTCATCCGAGGCCTCGGATCCGAAGCCTCTCATCAGGACCGAAGCTGAAGCCTCTCAGGAGACCAAATCCGAAGCCCTCAGACAGCAGCCTCGCATGCGAGGGTCCGAAGTCTCGGCCCCCATCCGAGATGCCTCGCAGACGGCCCCTTTTTACCGGTTTTTCGACTACGACTTCGTTTTAACTCCGTTTTTCATTATTTTAACGTGAGATTTTCACCCAAAACTTTATTTTATAAACTAAGGCCCCAAAATATATAAATCTCCAGGGTTTTTATAAAAATATATTAAAAGAATTAGTGGTTGAACTAATTATTGAGGGAATATTTGCTTTTCCTTAATTTATGGCAAAAGCAAACCACCACCACCTCACTCTATGATCAGCCACTCTTTCCCACTACCCCTTGTCTCCTTAGTGGACCTTTACACCCAATCTCCAGCTCTTCCCACGTTCTAAGAGCTGGAGGATTGATCCTCTCTCCTCATTCTCCATAAAGTTCTTTCATTCTACACTTAGCAACCAAATGACACTCTCCAAAATTCTCTCATCTTTTCTCTCAACTTCAAGAACTTCAAGGCTTTCTTCAGGGATTTCTTTCTTCAATTAGTAAGTATCTTCATCATTCATATAATTATTACACTCCATTCTACTCAAATCATTGATATCTTACACAAATTCCATCTTATTCGGTGTTAGATTCTCGAATCATCAAGACATCTTCTTAGTGTTCTTGGGTTGAATACTTCCTCTCTCTCACTTTCATCTACTGAAACCACATAAAGTGAGTTCATACCCCTACATTTACATGTTTTTCTTAACTTTTAAGGGGGGAATACAAGTAAAATCATCAAGAACACAATTAAACGTTTTCTATCAGATTACATCAGAAAAGATGAACTTCGATCACGGACTGTTTTGGTCAACTTAAATATTTTATTTTTCAAAACTGTTATAGGTGCAAGTAGTTCAAACTCTTAGCTTTAAAATGACTACTTGCACATCTCCATATGATTTTTCTACAATTTATGGTGATTTTTACAAAACTGCCTGTCATTTCAGAGGCAAACCCGGACCAGTCTGTGATTATGAACATTTTCACCTCTGTTAGAGATCACTAAAAATCATGATAAAATTTACGAACAAACTAGACTCATATTCCAAACTCTCAGAATTTGCGGATTTGGATTTAGAGCTTTGATGATTTTTCTATGAATTTTCTAAGAACAGTAACAGAAACTGTATTCAACGAAAAGTTGCTGTCAATTTCATTTCACCTTGTAACATGTTGAGCAAGGTGTATATCTTTATGTGATTATATGTTATTGCAATATATGACATTTTATCTTAATATTTAGACACATCAGTTTAAAAATGGATTTGGACATATAAAATATAAAGAATAACAAGTGATTATAATCAAAGTACAACCGATAGATTCAAACATTTAATAAACTATTTTGAATATAGTTTGCATACATTACTACGTACTACCCTTGGTTGATAAACTATAATAGGTATAGTTTATGATACATTACATAACACATACATTTAGAAAATGTACATTTATACAAAGGATATTTTCATTAAGCAAGGTACGGACATACGGTACCAAGTTTTCATAACACGTAATTCCGTTAATGACTTTGTGAGACATTTACTTCAAATTACCATTAAGTCCTGTATTGTAACCAGAGTCTCCTTGAGGCAGAGCGTGATAGTTGTGTATAGATCTATATTGGGTTTGACAAACCCACACCTAAACTGCATGCAACAGTTAGACCGATAGGTCTGGGGTGACAAATGTCATAACATTTCCGACGCCTGAAGAACGTCGTTTTAGGCAACCTTGGTCATAGTATGGTTATAATAAACTCACATAAAGTATTAATAAACATTGGAATTTACGAGAACTTTATTAAAATTTAACGAGTTTATGTCGATCTAAACTTGCATTGTTTTACTATAAATATGACAAATTACTTGTACATTTCGGTCTTTGGGTTTTAAGACTACATTTACACGTTAAGGAAAATATTGGATTTTCTAACACAAATACTACTTTTACAAACGAAAGGCTTTTAATAATACCAAACAAAAGCTTATGAACTCACCAACCTTTGTGTTGACACTTTTTCAAACAACTTGTATTCTCAGGAAATCATTAAATAGGTAACGAAGTGCTTTTGAGGATGGGGCGCTAAGGCGTCTACTATTTCATATTTTGTCAACATATTGTAATTGATTCGTAAACATGTAATTCATACAATGATGTCACTTTTTCAATTATATATATGTTGGTTGTGTTTGCTTCAATTACTATTACAATTGTTGTAATGATACTATACATGAAGCCCTCCACCCCCGGACGTTTCCGCCATCCTTGGTTTGGGGGTGTGACATTTCCTGTTTCCCATGATCAAGTTTATATTTCCCTGCTCCACAATCTCACTTCTTTTTAGTCCCTACAAATCACAACATATGTGAATACCACAACCTATATCAAGGACCCAAGACTTAGAATGAGGTGAGTTATTAGACAATATAGTGTATATACCTGCATGGTTGGGTTTTACTTTCCCATCCTTCAAATCTTGCTGGTACTTTGGGCAGTTTCGCCTCCAGTGCAACTTTTCATGGCAATAGAAGCCTTCAGCCTCATTAGGGTTAGCAGAAGGAGTGACAAAACCTTTCTTGGTTTTGCTTGAAGAGGAGCCTTCAAGGGTCTTACCCTTGGTACCCTTAGAAGGGTTCTTTCTCTTCTTCCCTTTGCCATGCCCGATTGCCAAGACATTGGTCGCAGTTGGAGTAGGAGTAGGAGTAGTAACAACCGACTTACCCTTTAGACCACTTTCGGCAGTCTTCAAGAGTCCTTGAAGTTTGCTGAGGGTGGCTTCTTCCTTGTTCATGTGATATGTCATGCGGAACTGATCATAACACGATGGCAAGGAGTGCAAAATGATGTCTATTGCTAACTCCTCAGGAAAGTTCACATTCAGCTTCAGTAAACGGTCCACATACCTTTGCATTTTCTGCATGTGGCCCGTGATGGGTTCACCGTCCTTCATTCGGGTTGTTATCATGGAGGAGATTATTTCATATCGCTCTTGATGAGCACTTTGATGGTAGCGGTCCATCAAGTCCTGGTGCATCTCAAAAGGATAATAGTCCTCATAGGACTTTTGGAGCTCGGCTGTCATGGTGGCCATCATGATGCATGCCACTTTTGTAGCATCTCTTTCATGTACCTCATATTCAGCAAGCTCTTCAGGAGTAGCAGTTAGCTCGGGTACCTTCAGCTCCTTGTCGAGAACATATTCTTTGTTCTCATACCGAGTGACCATCCTGATGTTTCTGATCCAATCTGTGAAGTTGGACCCATCAAAGATGACTCTCCCACAAAGATTCATGAGAGAGAAGGAGCTAGTAGGGTTTGAGCCAGAAGCATTGTTATTGGAAGACATCTGAAAAGAAGAGGGAATAGATTAGATTAGATATAGAGATAGTCCTTAACAAAACACCCGAATGTAATATTAGGGCTAGGACCCAACACAATATTTTATAACTTAGAAGAGGGATGCCGTAATCTAAGCTATAAGATATTTGAAGGTAGGTGAATGACGATTCACCAATTTCCACCATGAAAAACAAAATATTTAATTCGGTTTTAATTGGTTTAGAAACTCCTAGATTCTTTGAGATTTATTGAACTTTCTTCAATGACATGTTTCAATCTCGAGTGTGCCCTTCAAGTTTTGTGACTGGGATGCCGAGGATCACAAAACAAGGTGTGAAGTAACCATGCAAAATACTTGGTACCCTTAATGTATTAACCCTCAATCTATGTGCCGGTTAACCACACACGCTCCATCGATACTATGATAAACATTAAGTCACCCTTTACCTACCTTGTTAAGTTCAAGTTAGTGTGCCGGTTAACCACACACGCTCCACTAACGACTTAAACAAAGTGTAAAGTGTAATTTCATGGATTAGCACCTTATTCACATTTTCCTAAAATAACTAAGATTGAGAATTCAATAAAGTTTAGTTACTTTAGTATTATCATTATACTTTTAATGAGAATTTATAAGTCCTTGTCCTACCCGTTCGGCTAACGACCCTCCACCGATCAAGGAAGCGGTGGGTGAGAGTGGACACCCATTAAGTTGCCATTTTATAGGCAACAACCTTATACCCCCCTTATAGACCGGCTTCGTGAACGAGGCGTACTAGTGGTAAGACGACTTGATCTTATACATATATAAATATTATTAAACTTATAATATTATAAAGTATAAGGGTTGAATTTTAACTTTTAAAATTCTAGGGGTTGGAACTAAAGTTTTTAATATGACTTTACATGTTCTAAAACTTGAGGGCAAGTTTTGTAAACTTTCAAAACTTTTCATTTCTCATAACTTATGAGTTAATGGTTATTAAAAATAAAGACTCTTCATTTTTTGTAACCTATGTGTTCATTTAATGGTTATTTATAAATGTGACTTTTGGTTATCCATAACTTAAGAACTAGTTATGGACTCCATTAAAACACATAAAGATCAAGAATTAATCTAATCAATTATTAGCACATAATTTCTATGATCTTCTAAACTCATATGTTTATGAATGTTCATATAAAAAATTTCAAGAATGGTAAGTAGATATACAAAACTTGAAATTTTGATACGAGCTTTTGAACAAAACTTCGATTTTCAAGTTTTTTTTTTTTTTTTTTTGCATCAAGTATCAAATAAACAAACCAGGCTCTGATACCACTGATGGGTTTTGACCATTCTAACACTCCTATGGTGTACATCCAACCCTAGAAACCTTGGATCTATGTTTGACTATGATACATGCAAATAATTATTTTTCCAAGGTTCTTATCCTATCTAGCATGGCATGGGGAACTTGAATCAAATAAAGCTAATAGAATTACTTACCTTGTAGTAGTAGTTGATTGCTTGGAGTTTGAGACCCTAGCACCAATAATGTGGATGCCTCAAATGGAAGTCACAAATCACCACACACTTGGAAACTTGAGAGAATAGTCACAAACTTCTTGAAATCGGCCCTCTTAGTTTACACACATCAACTAGTGTAATTTCAAGAACCAAAGCCTCCTTTATATAGTGTGGTGGATTAGGGTTACATCCATGTAAACCCTAATACCCATGTCTTTTCATTTCCATGAGATCCATGGGTTAAAGCTCCATGGAGTATCCATGGACTTTCCATGCAAGCCTAGCCCATTCCAAATAAGCATTAGCCCACACTATATAAATACAAGAGCCCAAATTTAATTAGTCATACTTTTGATCTCTAAATTAATTCTAAATTAATTATAGATCAACACTAATTAAATAATATGATTTTATATTAATATATTAGAACTTATAATATATTAATAAATCATAACTTATACTATTTTCAAAAGATTATCCGTAAATTGTTCGGGTGAAGTGCAACCCAAATGGACCATGCCGGGTCGGGTCAAGTATATACCAAATATAGTTATGGACTTAGACACTATATCCAACAAATCTGTCACACCCCAAAACCAAAATGGAGGAAACGTTCTGGGGTGGAGGACGTCATGTATAGCATCACAACCAATGTATAATAGCAATCATAGCAACGCAACCATTACATTTAATTCTTAAATACAAATGTTTACATCAATTTGGAATTTGTCTGAAACTTGTTTAGATTACATCATATAGTTTGTATGAATATAAACAATAAAATCTTATTGCTCCAACTCCTCA
This sequence comes from Lactuca virosa, assembly GCF_052849685.1. Taxonomy (NCBI): domain Eukaryota; kingdom Viridiplantae; phylum Streptophyta; class Magnoliopsida; order Asterales; family Asteraceae; genus Lactuca; species Lactuca virosa. Next base: position 180,944,757 of record NC_136430.1, read on the forward strand.
AAAACCCAGCAGGTACCTGTCTACTGATTTCCTGAGAATACAAGAAGTTTGAAAAATATCAGCATAAAGCTGGTGAGTTCATAAGCAGTAGTTTGTAATGAAAACTTGTTGACGAGTTAGCAGAAATGTTTGTATAGTTTCAAGAAAATCCGATATTCTCTTTAATGAAGATGTAGTGTTATTGACTCTGTATAAAACCATGAATGTTCGTTACTGAAAACTGTAGTGATATGCGAAAATACTACCCCATGTGACTAGCTAAAGCTAATCATGAAGTATAAGTATTTTGTATGTAAAACCATTTCATAATCAGTTCTGTTTGAAAACCCTGGCTTTAGCCGGTATACATAGTGTATTTTAGTTCTATTTAGTATAAATAAAACCATTGAAGAGTGCCAGGTTGTAAACTAAAGGTGATTTATGCATAATGTGAGTCGTATAACCATACTTGATATGACTAGAGACCTTTCCAACGTTCTTCAGGCGTCGAGTTATATGACATTTGTCACCCTAGGCATGCCTGCCTAACTGTAGCTAGCAGTTCGGGTGTAGGATTGTCAGTCCCGAATATATCTATTCACAAATCTCACGCTCTCCCTCCAGGAGACTCTGGTTATACTATGATAGGATTTATCCATGTACACCTAAGGGTATAGTATTGAAGTAGTGCCTCACAGTATCGTACAATCTAGTTTACATGTAGTGTAGTAGCGTTCTACCATAGTAAAAATCCGTATGTATACCGTGTATAGTGATATTTATAGTGGTAACGTAGTGATGTAAACTGTAAACCATTTCTGTCTTAGTGCATATGTTTAGTAGTGAAAATTCCTGTACTTGTTATATTTAGAGAATCCCAAACTATACCGATTATAGTTTGCATGTATAATGTAGTGAATAGCCAATCCGGAAAACTATGCAATTTTAGTGAAAAACGACCCTTATGCTCAACACAGTACAAAAGGGGTTAAAGTATGAGAATTGCATGAGTTTGAAAGCATTTATGTTTAGCTTGTATCCTCCCCTTGAAAACATTAAAAACACGAAGAAAGTAGGGGTATGAACTCACCTCGGGTAAGTGGTTTGATTGAAGGATCGATACGAAGAGTCGGGTGTTCAAGTGAAGCCTTGAACACGATTCGATCCTAATAACATGTAATGACACATAAACGAGTCAAATGAAGGTATTTCACCACTATAAGTGATGGAAAACCACTCTAGGGACTCGAAACTATTGCACCAAGTGATAGGACCTTGTAGGATTGAGTGTAGGGGGTGTATGGCCATCTAGAGTGTGTGTGCGGCCATGCGTGTGCGGCCTAATGGGTGTGCGGCCGTACACACATGAAATGAGGTGTCTTCGAAGTGTTCTCAAGGTCCAAACTCACATCCACGAAGTGTTCAAGGTCTATACTCAATTGTGGTGCAAGATAAGGGTCCTAGAGGTGGGTTTATGGTCCTAGAATGAGTGTATGGTCGCACACAAGGGTGTGTGGTCGCACACTTGGAGTGTGCTGCCGCACAAGGGTGTGTGCGGCCGTACACATGTGTGTGAGGTCGTACACCCCTCAAAATGATGCCCAAATTGTCCATTCCAAGGTGTAACAAGGCTAGGGGCATGTCTACATCGAATATGGAAGCTAAACTCTCACTTTGGAGGGTGTTTTAGGGGTGTGCGGCCACCCTAAGAGGGTGTACGGCCGCACTCACTTCCATACACGAAGAACATGTCGTTTTTGCACACATAGAGCTTGGATAGAGTGGTCTTTCATGGATTGTAAGCTAGAGGAAGAAGTACTCACGTTCTTGAAGCTTTGGAAGGTTCAAAGCTGGAGAAACTTGAGAGGAAATGATGTTGTGTGCTGCCAAGGTGCTAAAGGAATGAAAGGAAGGGGGCTACCCTTTATATAGGGGTAAGGGTGCTGCCCAAAAGTGAGTGTGCTGCCAAGGGAGCGCACACCCATGTGTACGGCCGTACACTCCTCCAAGAGGTGTGTATGACCCGATTTTCTCACTATTCAACACTCTGACTCATTCCTAAACTCAACCTTGGTTATATACAACAAAACAAGTTGAATATTGATTGAATTGACCAAGTGTACAAGATTGAAGTTTCCGGGTTGTCACAGATGATGATGGTGTTGATGGTGATGGTGATGATGATGATGGTGATGATGATGATGATGTATAGATTTTTGTGAGATGTATGTGAACATATTCATAAGCATTATAGTGTTAAACCATTAAACGGGTAATGGATCCCGTATGTGCACACGACTTTATGAATGATATTAATAGCTATAAGTTGATGAAAATATAGATAATCATGTACAATAGAGGGGTGAGAAAAACGAAGTGAAAAAAATGTCGTTTGGTGTCCGAAAAATCGAAAATAAGAAAAATTCGTAGCTAATTAGCTACAGAATTATAACGGAAAGCATATTCCATAGCTAATCCGTAGGTAATTAGCTACATATTAGCTACAGATTTTTCGATTTTTCAGTCACGAAACAACGTTTTTTTCACACCTCTACTATACATGATTATCTATATTTTTACCAATTTATAGCTATTAATATCATTCATAAAGTCGTGTGCACATACGGGATCCAATACTCGTTTAATGGTTTAACACTATAATGCTTATCAATATGTTCACATACATCTCACAAACACATATACATACACATATACACGTACACATATACCACAACTTATTCATGTATTTATATATACATATACAA